>NC_063265.1:1800000-1827500 GCF_019578655.1 Ricinus communis | reverse complement strand
TACATGGATTATACCTATTTGCACAAATACCTCGGCGATTCCTGCTTGTTAATACATAGAGCCCAATAAGCATATCTTGAGTTGGTACGGAAATGGGATCTCCAATAGCTGGAGATAAGAGATTCATATGAGAAAACATAAGTAAACGAGCCTCCGCTTGAGCCTCCAACGATAAAGGTACATGAACAGCCATTTGATCCCCATCAAAGTCTGCATTGAATCCCTTACAAACTAATGGATGTAAACAAATAGCGCGGCCTTCCACTAAAATGGGTTGGAATGCCTGTATGCCTAATCTATGCAAAGTCGGCGCTCTATTCAGTAATACCGGATGCCCCTGCATAACTTCCTGAAGTATTTCCCATACAATTGGCTCTTTTTCCCGAATTTTACTCTTAGCAACTCCTATGTTCGAAGCAAGATGTTGTCTAATTAGACCACGAATTACAAATATCTGAAAAAGTTCTATTGCTATTTCGCGAGGCAATCCACATCGATGTAATGAAAGTGAGGGGCCTACGACAATGACAGAACGCCCCGAATAATCAACCCGTTTTCCAAGCATAGTCTCACGAAATCTTCCTTCTTTGCCTTCAATTACATCCGAAAACGACTTGTAAACCTTATTATGACCGTCTCTCATTGGTTGTCCATGATTCCATTATCAAGAAGTGTATCCACGGCTTCTTGTACTAATTTTCCCGACACATTACTAATTCTCCTGGCGTAGATCTACTTGTTGTTAATAGATCAATAAGAGTATTGTTCCGATAGATAACTCTTCTATAGAGTTCATTAATATATGAACTCATTAGTTTACCCCCATCTATCTGAATGATCGGTCTCAACTCGGGAGGAAGAACTGGTAATAGACATAAAACCATCCATTCTGGTTCTATATTTGTTCGAATAAAATGCTTAACTAATTCCACGCGTCGAACCAAAAAATCCTTTCTTCTTCCAACTTTTCGATCTTCCCATTCATTCCCCGTAGGCCCTTCTTCCCCTAATTCTTTCCATTCTACCGATGAATAATCTATAATAATTCGCAAATCTAGATCGGCTAATTGTTCTCGGATAGCACCAGCTCCTTCTTCACCTCGACGGTTATGCCACGATGCTGTTAAAGCCTATATGCGATGTATAGACTCCTGTAACCATGACATATTTGATTACTTGAGTATAAACATAGTTTCTTTCTATTTTTAAAATAAAAAGAAAGAAAGAAGTCGGTTTTCACGAGGTACAACTAGGAATTCCTATTTTTTCGTTACTGCATCGACCATAGACCAATTCCTCTTTTATTGGGGAGTATTGAATACACCCATAATTCTGAGCTTCATGTTACTCCTCTCAAGAGACATGTCAGATCCAGGGCATCCCAAAATAAATGGGATGACAGTTTTTCATTTCAAAACTGTAAAATCAGAATTTCGATCAAATCACACATCGCAATATACTAGGCCTTCTAATTCTTTAAGAGGTTTATCTAAAAGATTTGCGATATAACTAGGAAGACGTTTCAAATACCACACATGAGTTACTGGGCATGCCAGTTTGATGTAGCCCATTTGATATCTTCGTATCCGAGAATCAACAAATTCGACTCCGCATTGTTCACAAAATTTTTGGTCTTCTTTTTCATTTCTGATTACTCGATAATTTCCACAAGCACAAATTCCACTTTTTATAGGCCCAAAAATTCTTTCACAAAACAATCCACCTTTTTCAGGTTTATTGGTTTTGTAATGAAAAGTATAGGGTTTTGTCACTTCTCCAACAATCTCCCCATTAGGTAGGATTTTTTTGGCCCAAGCACTTATTTGTTGAGGCGAAACTGATCCAATTCGGAGTTGTTGATGTTTATACCGATCAATCATAGAAGAAAAATTCTGATTCATCCCGATTAAGCTTCCTTCCTATTCATCTGGAAGTTCTTCTTAGATACAAGGAAATGATTCAGTTCCAGAGCCAAAGATCGTAGTTCTCGAACGAGCAATCGAAAAGATTCTGGAGCGTCTTCAGGTTTAGGTATTGTTCCTCCGATGATTGTAGTACCAAGCACTTCTTGGCGAGCTCTAATATGATCAGATTTATAAGTAAGCATTTCTTGTAAAATATGAGAAACACCAAATCCTTCTAGAGCCCAAACCTCCATTTCTCCGACTCGTTGTCCCCCTTGCTTGGCCCTTCCTCTAAGGGGTTGTTGGGTAACAAGTGCATAATGTCCACTGGAACGTCCATGTATTTTATCATCAACTTGATGAATTAATTTCAAGATATAAAGCTTTCCTATTATAACAGGCTGCTCAAAGGGATCCCCCGTTCTTCCATCAAATATTCTACTTTTTCCCGGATATTCGGGTTCAAATACCCACGGATTTGCTGTTTGCTTACTGGCTTCATATAATTCAGAAAATACAAGTTTTCTCGAGGCCTCTTGTTCATATCTCTCATCAAAGGGTGCTATTCGATAATGTCTATCTAGCAGACCTCCCGCTAACCCGAGTGAGCATTCAAATATCTGTCCTACATTCATTCGTGAAGGTACTCCTAATGGGTTGAAGACCATATCAACAGGCCTTCCATCTTGCAAATAAGGCATATCTTGTCTAGGCAAAATTTTGGAAATGATGCCTTTATTTCCATGTCTTCCAGCGACTTTATCACCCACTTTGATTTCACGTTTCTGTAAAATATATATACGAATCGTTTCCGGATTATAACTGGAACCCCCCTTTTTCTGGACCCATCTCACATCAATAACTCGCCCCCTACCACCTATAGGTAGTTTTAGACAAGTTTCCTTTGAAGTAGATACCTGAATACCAAGTATGGCTCTTAATAATCTATCTTCGGGTGCATACGATGATTCTTTCGCCATTTGAGGCGTTAATTTACCTACTAAAATATCGCCCGTCTCTACCCAAGATCCTAGCATCATAATTCCATTTTTGTCTAAATTTCGGAGTAAATGGGCTTCTAGATGCGGTATTTTATTAGTGATCCTTTCAGGTCCTTGGCTTGTCACATGAGTCTGAATTTCATATTTCCGTATGTGAAAAGAAGTATAAATATCTTCATATACCAGACGTTCGCTAATGAGTACCGCATCCTCAAAATTGTAACCTTCCCACGGCATATAAGCCACTAATACATTTTTGCCCAAGGCGAGTTCGCCACCAATTGTAGCGGCACCATCCGCTAAAACTTGTCCCTTTTTAATGCATTTACCCCGCGGAACTCGGGGTTTTGATGCATACAAGTATTTTGTTGGAACGTTGATACATAACTAATGGAATGCGTAGAGTATCCCCATTGCCCGATAAAATGATCTTGTCAATATCAGTATAAATTATCTTTCCTTCGCGTTCGGCTATAGCGGGAACCCCTGAATCTAGAGCCACTTGGCGTTCCAATCCAGTCCCAACAATGCATTTTTCGGACTGAGAAAGTGGAACTGCTTGACGTTGCATATTAGAACTCATTAAAGCCCGATTCGCATCATTATGCTCGATAAAAGGAATGAGGGAAGCTCCGATAGAAAAATATTAGAAGGGAAAAATACTTCGAAGATGCACTTGTTCCCATGCAATAGTCAGGAATTCTTGACGATATCGAGCTGGGGCAACCTGTTCTTCCTGAACACCTCGATTTAGCGCCAAAGAATTTCCTGCCGCTACCATATGGTATTCCTCTCTATTTGGTGATAAATAAAACATTCGTACTTTTTTTGATTCCTCAGAGATTACATAAAATGGGCTTTCTAAAGACCCCCAATGACCAATCTTGGCATGAATTGCTAAAGATCCAATAAGTCCAACATTGATTCCTTCAGATGTGTCAATTGGGCAAATCCGCCCATAGTGACTAGGGTGGATATCTCGTATCCGAAAACTAGCAGTTCGCCCTGTCAATCCTCCAGGACCCAAATAACTCGATTTTCTCCCATGAACTATTTGTGTCAATGGATTAGTTCGATCCAAAACTTGAGATAATGGGTGTAACCCGAAAAAAGATTCATAAGTGGTTGTTAATGGAGTTGAAGTTACCAAAGTTTGAGGAGTCGGTATCAATTTATGCCTAATTGCTCCACATATAGTCCCTCTAACCACATTTTCTAAACGAATCAGAGCCAATCCGAATTGATCTTGTAAAAGATCCGCTACAGAACGAATACGTTTATTTTTTAAATGATTCATATCGTCAAGTGTACCCATTCCAAATTTCATTCCAATCAAATGATCCGCAGCTGCCAATATATCTCGCGGTAACAAAAATGTATTGTTATGAGGTATATCAAGATTCAGTCTCCGGTTCATATTTAATCGACCAATCCTTCCTAATTCACATCTTTGTTGAAAGAATTTCTTTTGTAATTCCTTACATAAGGATTCAGAAAATACCGGATCTCCGCCTACACAAGTAAATTGTTGATAAAACTCCAAAATGGCATTTTCCTTTGACCCAATTTTTTTTTTTTCCTTATCATTCAGGAAAGATAAGAAAATTTCAGGGTAGCGCACATTCTCTAAAATTTCTCTTAGATTCAAACCCATAGCGGATAATAGAACTAGAATAGATATTTTCTGTTTCCTACTTACACGAGCCCATATCCTTGCTTTTCTATCAATCTCTAATTCTACTCGCCCCCCCCAATCTGATATTATGGTGCCGGTATAGACCGAAATTCCGTTATGATCCAATTCTGACCGGTAATAGATACCGGGACTTTGCAATATTTGATTGATCACAATTCTGTATATTCCATTTATTATAAAAGTTCCCAGGGAATTCATTAGAGGAATGTTTCCAATAAAAATAGTTTGTTCTTGCATATCCCTACTAGTTTTCCAAATTAATCCCGCGGATATATATAATTCGGGAAGAATATGTAAGTGATTCATATACAGCATCTCCTTCTTTTATCAACGGTTCTACTAATTGATATGTTTCCACAAATAATTGAAATTCAATTTCTTGATCTGTATCTTCAATTTTTGGAAACTTATAAAGTTCTTCCTGTTAAGCCCCGATCAATGAACCTACAAAATCCTTCAAATTGTATCTGATTCAATCCAGGTATTGTAGACATTCCCTCATTTCCATCCCCGAGCATTTTGAATTTCCCGTTTATTAAAAAAATTCCATTATTGTATTGGATCGTTCTTCATTCAAATTATATGGATCGATCTAGCAATGATGGAATTTATATTCTGTTTACAGAATCACATAAAATTTTATCTATCTCCATAGATATGGAATGTATGAAATACGTATGAACGGAGGAATAAAGAGAAGTTTATACTCAAATTCGAATTTGCAACAGAGACAGCTGGAAAAGAATTGAGAAATTCCACTTACCTTAGACTTATGAAATTTTGTATAGAATAGCAAAACAAAAAGTGATTCAATTTCTACCATTATTATGATATTACATATTCCAATACGCTTGGATACCAATTTCCAATACGCTTGGATACCAATAAAATAACTGAATTCGGGATTAAATCTTTCGATGAGAGAAAAAACCAATAATCCGAAACAATATAAAGTTGATTTTTTGATTTTTTTTTTAGCACTTAGCTTTTTCGCGGATTTCATTGTTTAGTTCAAAAAAATTTGCATAGAAGAGAGATTTTTTTATATCTTTTTTTTAATCGAGTTCATATAATACGATTGAAGTGCATAACATAAAACAAACATAAGAAGGCTTATTAAACATATGCGGGCATAACTATAGCTATCTCATAATTATAGCTATCTATACTATATATACGTCTCTCCTTTTACTGCAGTTCTATTTTGGACAGCGCATGTCATGCTCTATCAAAATTTATATTCCATTTTCATTGAATAGAAATTTTCCTATAGGAATCATAGACGGATAAGATAGATATCCGCATAAAATTTTATGTTCTAGGGTTTACATATACTCATAATTGTTGTTATAATTGAAACTGAGAAGAATTTTTTTTTATTGAAAAGAATCAATACGGATTGGTTACGTATCAATTTTTATTTTCTTATATCATTAGGATTAGAGAAATACAATTTTCGATTGAAATCCAAGAATCGTTTATGAATTCACAATTAATAGTTAATGGTTCCAATTTGTCCTTAATTTTTGAGTTTGTGACTGAAAATTGACTTTTCATTTCAATAGATAATAGAAAAATTTAGATAGTGTGTGTTTTGAGATACTATACAAAATAAATGGAAAAGATAGATCCAATCCAAAAAAGAAAAAAAGAAACTCCTCCCTCTAAAAATAAAAAAAAAGCAAAAAAAAGGGTGGGAATATTTTCGTCTATTTTGTGTTGCCTTGGCGGCATGGCCGAGTGGTAAGGCGGGGGACTGCAAATCCTTTTTCCCCAGTTCAAATCCGGGTGTCGCCTGATCAACAAAAAACGCAAAATATCTTATTCCCTTTTTTTGCTGATATAACTTATCAAATTTGCTCCCAACAGAAGTACGCGGAGGAAAAGGCTTCTTGATACTGATACTTCCCAGGGTATTGCTGGCTATTTTGTTTGTACTAAAAATTGTACTAAACATTTTTCGATTCTACTATCAATCTTATAAGAATAAGATAAGAACTTCTTTGAATTAATTGGATTTTTGGATTTTTTTTCATCACTATATTGAACAGAATCTTTTTTTTTTGACTCTGTGCCAACAATTCTACTATTATTAGTGAACAATAATGGAAAAATTCATTCATATTCATAGAGATAGAGGACATAATTCACATGGATATAGTAAGTCTCGCTTGGGCTGCTTTAATGGTAGTCTTTACATTTTCCCTTTCGCTCGTAGTATGGGGAAGAAGTGGACTTTAGGGGTATTACTAATTGAGTTGAGAAATCAAACTCTATCGCTTGTTTTATAGATCGTTCTGCAAAGATTAAAGATTTTTGAATTTATTAATTAATAATTAAATTGAATTATTTAATTCAATTTCTAATTTCTTCCAAATTTAGAAATTGAATTAAAAATATCTTCATATCTTCATTTCCAAAGTATATTGGATTCGAGCGAAGTAATGTATTCTATGAATAATATATGAATAATAGCCTTTTAATCATAATCAAACAAATATTTCAATGATTCTCGTGTTCATATTTCGAAAGGAAAGGGAATACAAACGATAGGAAATTTATTCCAACCCAATTCTTCCTAAATTCTCTATTTCGGTAAACTGGTTCTTACCAGAATTATATATGAACAATGAGGAAGAACAGAACCCCCCCCTTTTTTTTGTCTTTTTTCTGTTCAAAGAGAAACGAAAGCAGTTCTTTTATTAGTTATTAAAAGTGATTAAATTAAGTGAATTTTTTATGGGAAATAAGATAGACATAGTGGTTCTCCAATGAGATACTACGCATACTAAGATATTTTCTTGCTTAGTGCTTAGTTTAGTATTTGTTTTATTATTTTAGAGAAATTGGATTTGTGCTATACCTTATTGATTTGACTCATTTCATATTATGATTCAAAGGTTCAAAATCGGCAGGGTTTACTAATCCTTTTCGTTGAAATCTGAAAAGGTTTTTTTATAAAGTTTTTTTATAGAATTCCTTTTGATTGATTTTATTGTTTCGGTACATGGTAGGATTCATATTTTAAATAATCAGAAATCTAGGAATTAGAATCCTAAAAGTAAGAGTAAGAGTTGCCTTTCGACATTAATTGGAATCAACACAAATCAAATAGATGAAGAAATAGAATTGGGACGTTATGGACATTCCATATAGATAATTGATATCTAGACATATGAATATGAGATGATATTATAGATATAGATTAATTTATATCTAGATTAAGCCTATATCTTTATATAGTACAACTGTATACACTAGAATAAAAAAAAACGGATAGTATGATAGAAAGAAATAGATTTCTTTCTATCATACTATCGGATCTCATAGAATACTGCTAATTCTAGTCTGCTCATTTCATTTAAGACTCAAAAAAGGAATCCTTTTCATTTTTTTTCTTCAATCATTGATAAGAACTAAGAAGTCAAAGAAGTCAAGTTTCATTCAAATTAATCACTTTGACTAACCGTTTTTACGTGAAATTATAAGTAAAAAAGCGGTAGGAACTAGAATGAACAGGCGAGTAGCAATAAACGCAAGAATATTTACTTCCATAATCTCATCGTTTCTTTTCTTTACTTCGTAATAACTCGGGATTTAATCCCATGAGATAATAAATAAAAAATCTTTCGCCTCTAAATTCAATGGGATGAATTCCATCTCGATGATATCGAGTCTGATCAATATCATGAATAACAATATCTGAGTTATCAAATCGATTCATCGTCGAGAATTGAATAGTATAACATAGAAAGATCGTTTATCCATACTGAATTCAAAAATGGCTGGATTCTTGATTCAATTGATAATTTTTTTTTCCATTACTTTTTTTTTATTTGATATTTATTTTATTAATATCCCCATTCTTTGGTAATGGAATGCATAGAATATATTAAAAATAAAAAAACTTCAGTGCGCAATTTGAATGAGATAGATTGTTTCAAATTCAAATTTGTAATTGAGATTACACAAAATCGGAGCCAAAAAAAAGAGACTTTTCAGATAAAGATTAAAAGGATTCTATCAAAGCAATTAAATTGATTTTGTATCGTACATACATACATACAAATAAATAAAAATTCCATTTGTGTATGCGTTACCGGAAAAGATATGGTACTTGATTCGATTTCATTATATGGGTCGGGAGTAATCAAAAAATCCAAACTCAGTATAGTGTCTTTTTGAATCTTGGATATAACGTTACCAATAATTGTACTAATCCACATATGTCCCTATCAATCAGTACTGGTTGAAAAAATGAAAATTCCCGTATTTGTATTTACTTAGATGAGAAATGTAAAACGAAAAGAAAATAAATGGTCCCCTTGGGAATGAAATTATGCTATTTATCCCCCTTTCGCAGAAAAGGGAAAGATGAATTAATGTATTTTTTATTAGATTATTGGATTTGGATCCGTCGGGACTGACGGGGCTCGAACCCAGCCTTCCGCCTTGACAGGGCGGTGCTCTAACCACTTGAACTACAATCCCCGGAAATGCAATACAAGAAAGTGTACAGCATATATATTCTTATGATTTCATTCATACCCCTTCTATTTACTATTTAAATTTTACTATTTCGGTTTTAGACTGGAATCACCGCGTTGTATATAACAGAAACGGGGGTAGTATATTGATATCCACATGGATATGCACTTTAGTGCTAAAAGGGATAGGGAGTACTAGTCGGGCTTTTCGTTATTTCAAAATCCGAATCTAGATCATTAGCAAGATCAGAATTTATGAGAAAAAAACTAAATAAAATAAAGCAAATCAAATAAAGAACAGGTAAAGATATATCCGAAATTATGACTTTTTTTTTTCCGTATCAGGCATTTCGAGAGAACAAAGGGGTTATATCATTCATGGCGGATCAGTGAATTATTGGGCCGAGCTGGATTTGAACCAGTCGTAGACATATTGCCAACGAATTTACAGTCCGTCCCCATTAACCGCTTCGGGCATCGACCCAGGAAGAATCAATTCCGGACTTATTAAGAATCCATGATCAACTTCCTTTCGTAATACCCTACCCCCAGGGGAAGTCGAATCCCCGTACGCCTCCTTGAAAGAGAGATGTCCTGAACCACTAGACGATGGGGGCGCATTTGCCCGACCACCAGCATACTATGCTCATAGTATGGACAGTTTTTGAAATTGTCAATATAACGAAATGGTATGACTAGATTCGAAGAATCTTTCCGCCTTCATGATTCGATAGAATTTTGTGATTCTTATATTCGCCATTATCCATTCTAAGAATAATCAATAATTCTAAGAATATTAAATAGAATTAATTTAATATTTAATAAATAAATATTAAATATAAATAAAATAAATAGAATTAAATTAATAAGAATTAATAAATTAATATAAAATAAATAGAAAATAAAATAGAAAACAATTAATAATTAATATATAAATATAATAAATATAAATAGAATGAATTTAGAAAGAATGAATTTAGAATTCATAATTCTATTAATATTAGTAATATAATAGAATTAATTATTAATATTATATATTAATATTATATATATATTTTTAAATTTAGTACAAATTGAATATTTAATAAAAAAATAAAATAGAAAAAAAAATAGAAATAATACGAAAGATTCTTTCAACGGGTCTGCCAGAAAACCAGAAAATAGGGTTAAACCTTACTTCTTTCGCTTTCGTTCATTAATTCACTCATTGTTAAGATAAATAGGCATATCTCTCTCTCACACTAAACTAGTAATTTAACAAATGAGAAATCTGGGAAGAGGGATAGGCATCAACAAGTTATCCAATTTGATTTTAAGAATTTGGTTGAGGGGACAAATAGAATCTTTTCATCAGTGATTCGATGAAATATCTTGGATCTATGTTGAATTGCTAAATACATGTATCAATCAAGCGAATTTCGGTGGTGAGGTTCGGCCTTGATAAATTCATTACATTGATATTTATATTTATCAAATTCAATATCAATAAACTCTTTTTTTACCTATATTCACTAGTTTAGTCTAAACTCACTAGGTAAATCAAACCTTTCGCTTATAAATGAACTACTATGAATCTACTTCCTATACTTAGTATGTATAATATACTTATTCTAATTTATATTAGTTTCTATTAGAATTTATGAATTTAGAATAGAATTCTAAATTAGAATAATAATATTCCATGTTTAGAATAATCTAATTTTTCTAATATCTAATAATAGTATTAAAAAATAATGTTATTATTTTATATTTTAGATTAAAATATTTATTTATTTTATTTATTTAATATTTATTTATTTAAATAATATAAATAATATTTATTTATTTAAATAAATATTTATTTATTATAATATTTATTATAATTTATTATATATATTATATATTTATTATTCTAATTATATATATTTATTATTATAATTTTATTTTTATTATTATAATTTATTATATATTATATATATATATTTATTATTATATTATATTAATATTAAAATATTAATATATTAATATAAATATATTCAAATATATTAAAATATTAAAATCAAATATTAATATTATTATATTAAAAATCAAATATTAATATTATTATATTAAAAATCAAATT
The DNA here is from genome assembly GCF_019578655.1 of Ricinus communis. Lineage (NCBI taxonomy): Eukaryota > Viridiplantae > Streptophyta > Magnoliopsida > Malpighiales > Euphorbiaceae > Ricinus > Ricinus communis. Next base: position 1,816,311 of record NC_063265.1, on the reverse strand, counting down.
ATTATATTATTATATTAAAATATATTAAAATATTTAAATAATATTAAAATATTAAAATAGATTTATAGATTTACTTTATTTATTTACTTATTTTTTTTTCTATAGATCTATCTTATCCACATAGTAGCTCATTCAGGAATTGAATCAAACGGGCCCTTTTAACTCGGGTGGTAGAGTAACGCCATGGTAAGGCGTAAGTCATCGGTTCAAATCCGATAAGGGGCTTTGGCCTTTTTTTCTTTTTAATTTTAATAAAAAGAAATAAAAAGAAAAAACCTGCGATAATATTCCTATTTGATAATATTTCTATTTGAAGAGGGAATAGAAATATTGTTGATATTTGTCATAAAAAAAGTAAGAAACTCTAGAATTTAAATTAATTCTAAAATGGAAATTAGAAATTTTTGAAAATTAACATTATACATTATAATAAGTTATACCATATCAATACTCTATTAAAACTCTATTAAACGAATATTATAATGATTTTTTATAATGATTTTTAGTATATAAATTTTTACTATATAAAATATAAAATAGAGTAATAGTAATAGAGTATATTTTGATTATATTCTATTTCATATAGTTAGAAAATATTCATTTTAATTCTATATTAAAAATATATTCTATAATTATATAATTATAGAATATATTATAGAATATAGTTATAAAGTTGAACATTTGTTTATTATATTAAACAGAATAATGAGAAATTGGCTCTTAAATCGCAAAATTTTCTTATTTTCCATTATTCTATTCCAATCAAATCAATTCTAAAGATTATATTAGAAATCAATAAAAGAAAAAGTAAGTGGACCTAACTTATTGCATCATAACTATATCTACTATTCCGATAGTAAAATTCGATATAGATGAAATTGAAACAGTAGCTCTGCTTTTTCTTTCCTTTTCATATTTCGTTTTCTTTGGACTCCAAAAATCTGTCGATATTTCCGATTAAATCTTCTTGCTCCTAGTTATTCTATAGGAATAAATAACTATTTCCCTCCTCCATAGAAAAGTTTATTCAAGTCATAACATAAGACATAGAAGATACTTTTTAAATATCTTTCTTTGATTCCAGGACACAAAATCAATTTATATTGCTATTTATAGGTATATAAGATTTATATATAATAAGATTGATATATCTATCGGATCATGGCTTCCTGTACCAAATATTTTGGTATCGATACATACAATATTTTTATTCCGACAATGTAATGTAGAATAGGTGTGAGAAAAATACTTTCATTTTTAAATCCTTTCATTTAAAGTTTTCTATTTATTTAATATTGTATTGAATTTAATAATAGGAAAATTCATTCTCTTTCTTCTTTCCCGACAGATATAAAGTCAAGTAAATAAAAAACTATTCTAAGCGTCTTTCTTGCTTTGACCTACAAAATATTCTGGTTTTTTATTTATTTTATCTGATTTCTTTTTATTTTATCCGAAGGAAAAGAAATATAACAAAAATGGCAAAAAGAAAATATAAGAAAGTTGGCGAGAAAGAATAAAATATAAAATAATAAAATATAGGATACTGTAACAGTTTAATGCATATAGAAATTAGAAGAATACGTAAAAATATTGATTTTTAGAAATCTTACGAACAAGATCCAAGAATAAGATTAGTTTGATAGAATGAGAGAAATAAGTCTGAGGATCCACTAGTAAGGAGAGGGGGATCACTTGTTCCTTGAACAGTGCTTTTAAAAAATTCATTTATCTGATTGATTTGATGAGTCATAAAAAAATTCATGGTTCATATGGTTATTAAGACTATAAAAAAGAATAACCGAATTGAATTCATGAATTTACCTAAGTCAGTTATGGACCGATAAAGAATTTTTTCTTCAAACCCATTAGAAATTAGAAAGGGCGGTGTACAAGAAATCAAATCATACATAAATGATAGAAGCTTCAAAGGCCCTGAAAATGCTATGAGGTGTTCGGAAATGGTTGAAGTAGTTGAATAGGAGGATCACTATGACTATAGCCCTTGGTAAATTTACCAAAGACGAAAATGATTTATTTGATATTATGGATGACTGGTTACGGAGGGACCGTTTCGTTTTGTAGGTTGGTCCGGTCTATTGCTCTTTCCTTGTGCCTATTTCGGCCAGTAGGGGGTTGGTTCACAGTACAACCTTTGTAACCTCATGGTATACCCACGGATTGGCCAGTTCCTATTTGGAAGGTTGCAACTTCTTAACCGCCGCAGTTTCTACTCCTGCTAATAGTTTAGCACATTCTTTGTTATTACTATGGGGTCCTGAAGCACAAGGAGATTTTACTCGTTGGTGTCAATTAGGTGGTTTGTGGACTTTTGTTGCTCTCCACGGTGCTTTCGGGCTAATAGGTTTTATGTTATGTCAATTTGAACTTGCTCGATCTGTGCAATTGCGACCTTATAATGCAATCGCATTCTCCGGTCCAATTCGCTGTTTTTGTTTCTGTATTCCTGATTTATCCATTAGGTCAGTCTGGTTGGTTTTTGCGCCTAGTTTTGGTGTAGCAGTATATTTCGATTCATCCTCTTTTCCAAGGGTTTCATAATTGGACGCTGAACCCATTTCATATGATGGGAGTTCGGCGTATTGGTATTGCTCTGTATGCTATTCATGGTGCTACTGTAGAAAATACTTTATTTGAAGATGGTGATGGTGCAAATACATTCCGTGCTTTTAACCCAACTCAAGTCAAGAAACTTATTCAATGGTCACCGCTAACCGCTTTTGGTCTCAAATCTTTGGGGTTGCTTTTTCCAATAAACGTTGGTTACATTTCTTTATGTTATTTGTACCCGTAACCGGTTTATGGATGAGCGCTCTTGGAGTAGTCGGTCCGGCTCTGAATCTACGTGCCTATGACTTCGTTTCTCAGGAAATTCGTGCAGTGGAAGATCCTGAATTTGAGACTTTCTACACTAAAAATATTCTCTTAAACGAAGGTATTCGGGCTTGGATGGCGGCTCAAGATCGGCCTCATGAAAACCTTATATTCCCTGAGGAGGTTCTACCACGTGGAAACGCTCTTTAATGGAACTTTATCTTTAGCCGGTCGTGACCAAGAAACCACCGGTTTCGCTTGGTGGGCTGGGAATGCCCGACTTATCAATTTATCCGGTAAACTACTGGGAGCCCATGTAGCCCATGCTGGATTAATCGTATTCGGGCCGGAGCAATGAACCTATTCAAGTGGCTCATTTCGTACCGGAGAAGCCAATGTATGAACAAGGATTAATTTTACTTCCCACCTAGCTACTCTAGGTTTGGGGGTAGGCCCCAGTGGGAAGTTATAGACACCTTTCCATACTTTGTATCCGGCGTACTTCACTTAATTTCCTCCGCAGTATTGGGCTTTGGCGGTATTTATCATGCACTTCTGGGTCCTGAGACTCTTGAAGAATCTTTTCCATTTTTTGGTTATGTATGGAAAGATAGAAATAAAATGACAACAATTTTAGGTATTCACTTAATCTTGCTAGGTATAGGTGCTTTTCTTCTAGTATTCAAGGCTCTTTATTTTGGGGGCGTATATGATACCTGGGCTCCGAGGGGGAGATGTAAGAAAAATTACTAACTTAACCCTTAGCCCAAGTGTTATTTTCGGTTATTTACTAAAATCCCCTTTTGGAGGAGAAGGATGGATTGTTAGTGTGGACGATTTGGAAGATATAATTGGAGGGCATGTATGGTTAGGTTCCATTTGTATACTGGGTGGAATCCGGCATATCTTAACCAAACCCTTTGCATGGGCTCGCCGTGCACTTGTATGGTCCTGGAGAGGCTTACTTGTCTTATAGTTTAGGTGCTTTATCCGTTTTTGGTTTCATTGCTTGTTGCTTTGTCCGGTTCAATAATACCGCTTACCCTAGTGAGTTTTACGGGCCTACCGGACCGGAAGCTTCTCAAGCTCAAGCTTTTACTTTTTAGTTCGAGATCAACGTCTTGGGGCTAACGTGGGATCCGCTCGAAGGACCTACCGGGTTAGGTAAATATTTAATGCGTTCGCCTACCGGAGAAGTTACTTTTGGAGGCGAAACTATGCGTTTTGGGATCTGCGTGCTCCTTGGTTAGAACCTCTAAGAGGTCCAAATGGTTTGGACTTGAGTAGGTTGAAAAAGACATACAACCTTGGCAAGAACGCCGTTCGCAGAATATATGACCCACGCGCCTTTAGGTTCGTTAAATTCTGTAGGTGGCGTAGCTACCGAAATCAATGCAGTCAATTATGTCTCTCCTAGAAGTTGGTTAGCTACCTCTCATTTTGTTCTAGGGTTCTTCCTATTCGTAGGTCATTTATGGCACGCGGAAGGGCTCTGCAGTACCGCAGCAGGGATTTGAAAAGGGAATTGATCGTGATTTTAAACCGTTCTTTCCATGACTCCTCTTAACTAACTGAGACAAGAGATCCAATAGTTAAATCGATCTTAAAAAGTATTCCTTTTTCCTTTCTTTTCAATTCATTTAGATCTAATATATTTTTTTCTGGCTCGGCTATCCCATCTAGCCGAGCCATTTACATTTATGATACTGGGCCGGTCAAAACCAATAAAGACATAAATCTATTCATCGAGAAAAGGAGAGAGAGGGATTCAAACCCTCGATAGTTTGCAAAGAACTATACCGGTTTTCAAGACCGGAGCTATCAACCACTCGGCCATCTCTCCGAAAGATAATTTCTATTTTACTATTTTATTTTTATTCTGCCGAATAGAATAGAACACGGCCATCGGAGTTGATACCATCACTGTACTATAGAAAGATATTTGGAGAAAGATATTTGGTGTAAGTCGATAAGTCTATTTATCTATCTGTAATATAGAGATAGATGCAGGATCTAGGAGAAAGACATTTTTTAGTATCTCTCTCCAAAAAAGCATGTTTTTTTTTACCGCCGCATAAAGAAAATATTTTGTTGCGAATGAACAAGATATTGAGGAATTGTCCATACGTAAAATCATAATTCTTGATACGGGCCTTTTCCACATAAAAAGGGAATCTTTTGTTACAATAGAACCAGAAGTGATGTAGATTATTCAAGAATCGAAGTCGATTTGCTTTATAAAAAGAAGATATCAATGAACTTCTATAAAATGGTTTCACGGGATTCAAATTGTCTTGATCCCGGGATATCATTGAGAAAAAGGAACTCGTGTTATCAAAAGATTTCCGCGATTATTTCTAGTATGGAATGAGTCAATCATCCACTTTGGTATCTTATTGAACAAAATGGTGATATTGTTCCTCCATTAATCAATGGGAAGTATCATGATCATCCAATAAGAAGGGTTTCCATTTTTCAAATGAACGATTTGAAGACCTATTGATTCTAACGGTGATTGCGAGTGGATCATTCGGACCTTTCAATTCATAGATATGGATTTCGGACCTATGAATGGGAATATTCCGAAACTCACAAAGAAAAAAGGAAGTGAGTTAGACAAAAGAGAAGAAACTTGGACAAAAAAGAAGTAACTTGGGCAAAAGAAACGAAGTGACTTAGACAAATCTTTTTGTCGATAACCTCGAGACCAATCAATCGAATATTGATTAATACGTAATCGATCGAACACTACTTGAAAAGAAAACGGTTCTTCCGCTCGGAAATGAAATGTTCCAAATGTTCCTGGAAATTCTTGCTCCCATTAGACCATTTGTATCTATATGCATTAGGATCCCAATTCATGGATCTCTCGGTTCGAGAAAGAAAAATAAGAGGATCGAACCATTTCTTCCCGACTGTTTCAAATTCGATAAATGTTGGTTGATCGTATATTTCATTATAGTTCTATGATTCGGAGTATCATTTCCTATTGGATCCCTTTGAATTCCATATTCAAGTTGCGATCGGATCTATTCATTAAAAAGAATTGAGTCAATACATTTCTTATGTACCCATAGGTACTATATTGGATTTGAATCGGATTTAGGATCAATCCATATTGATTGACTGCCTCCATTATGTTGTTGCTAGCAAATACCACTATTTTTGTTTTGGATCTTCAAAATCATTCCCGGCAGGAGATCCGGACCCATTTTTTCCCGATCCTTCGATAAAAAGATTCATTCTCTTCATAAAAAATAGGAGGTAGAACCAATATAGATTTCTTTTCGATTCATCCCTAGAGTTGAATACCTCATTTAAGAATTGTTTTGATCCAATCCGTAGGAATCAATAAAAAGGTAAATCCCTTATGATACACCGGATCCGGCCGGTTATTGATAGAGTGAATAGATCCGCCATTTCTTGAAATCTCTCTTCCGATTCAAAATCGCGGTGTAACGTGTATCCCCCCCGTTCCGATCATGGAATAGATGAAATAAATCAAAAATGGATTTTTGTTCAAGAAAGAAATCTTATTGGAACTGCCCATATCCAGTTTCATCCTTCGAACCATATCACATCCCGGATCCGGTGAAATAGGATGAATTGAGACGGTATTTTGTAAATACGTGATTATCTTGAATATATTAACTATTTCTTTATTTTCCGATCGCTCGGAAGGGACAAAAGAAACATCTTGTTCTTTCTTCAACAATTTCCGATCTCTAGTGAACCTCTCAAGAGGATTCAACCAGATGAAGTTCGACGATCATCGGAGAAAAAGAACGAATGGATCTTGTAGGATTTCCAAGAAATTCTTCGATTTCTTCCCGGGCGATGATTATTCATCTCCTTCTCACCTTCCGTGAATAGCACGGGACATTGAGGAATATCCGGAAGGCATTTAGGGAATCATTCGATTCTATCTCCCCGTTCGTTTGAAGAAAGGAAGGATCCCAAAGAATCGATCTTTCTTTTAGTTGTTGAATCTTTCTTTGATTGATCAATGTGTGATATTCCGAATCCTCATTACTAATGGAATCGAAATGATCTCTGGATTGATCAGAAGATCCCTTCAATTGGCTAGAATTCCTTCCTTGAACGAAACTAGATCTTGTGGAATCATATTGAATATTTGACGACATATTCCGTGCCTTACTAAAAAACCGATCCTTGTTTACCAACCACACATTGTCTAACCAAATCCAATTCTCTCTCGATATGTTCCTAAAAAAATCCGATTCGTGCGAATTATTCCCCCAACTAACGAAGAGATCTTGGCGGAATTGCCACATATGAAATTGAGCACAATTTTGCAAAGAAATAGCCCACTTCTTTCTCGAGAAGAGATGGGAAACATGCTCAATATCATTTGATTGAATAGTTGACCGAGCTCCTTGTTGTTTGAAGAAACCCTCCACTTCAATTGATATTTTTTCACGAAAAGCAAACATGAGATAACAAATCCAGTCTTTCACTAAGATTTCGAATACCGTCCCGAATTCAAGTTGATTATGTTTCGCCCCCTTCCTCGGAGAAAGACGATCAAACAATTCCCAATCATGGTCCTTGCGGATCGGATCATCCATATAATATACAAAAGAAACTCCGGATATTTGATATCTTTTTCTTTGAATGAGATCTCAATTCCAAATGACGGTTTCCTTAGATATCTTACAACTAGAATCCCTCTTTTTCCGATCCAGTTTCCTCCACCACCGCTGAACCCCAGTTAGATTCGGACATGATACACTTTTTAGTTATTGGGAGAACCCAAGTACTCTCTTTCGGATCCGGGGAAAGAGCTCTCAGAGATCTTTTTTCCTTTTGGAAGATACAGGAGCGAAACAATCAACCTATTGATATTGGAAGACCAAAAGGATTCTTCCAATGTATCATTTCTAGGTCCAATGGAATTCATAGGTATAGGAAGAAGCCCTCTCAAATAGAGATTTTTTCTTTCGACCATCTTTCGATTGTTAATACGATATATAAGACCACTACTACAAATAGTACTACACCCTTGATCGTGAAATATCGATTGCTTGTTGAACCCTGTGAATTGCATGAAAGTAAGATACTCCAAATTCGGGAGTCCAAGAGTTTTATAAAACGTTCTTGATGGAAAAAAATGTGAATGAAAGATCCCACGGAATTGAATTGGGTCCATGAATCTAAGAAATAGTGAGAATTCTTGATCTCTCTCAATATCTCTCTCAATTCGAAAATCCAGGATTTGAATTGATGTCCTTTCATTGATTCCTCCTAAATTGCATTGATTTATCCTAAAGATTTCATTTCAATTGGAATTTGGTTATTCACCATGTACGAGGATCCCCGCTAAGCATCCATGGCTGAATGGTTAAAGCGCCCAACTCATAATTGGCGAATTCGTAGGTTCAATTCCTACTGGATGCACGCCAATGGGACCCTCCAATAAGTCTACTGGAATTGGCCATTTGTGGGTTCAATGCGAAAATTGTTATGGATTAAATTATAAGAAATTTTTTAAGTCAAGAATGAATATTTGTGAACAATGTGGATATCATTTGAAAATGAGTAGTTCAGATAGAATTGAACTTTCGATTGACCTAGGCACTTGGGATCCTATGGATGAAGATATGGTATCTCTGGATCCCATTGAATTTCATTCAGAAGAGGAACCTTATAAAGATCGTATTGATTCTTATCAAAGAAAGACAGGATTAACCGAGGCCGTTCAAACAGGCACAGGTCAACTAAACGGCATTCCCGTAGCAATTGGGGTTATGGATTTTCAGTTTATGGGGGGTAGTATGGGATCCGTAGTAGGCGAGAAAATCACTCGTTTGATCGAGTATGCTACCAATAAATTTTTACCTCTTATTTTAGTGTGTGCTTGAGGAGCGCGCATGCAAGAAGGAAGTTTGAGCTTGATGCAAATGGCTAAAATATCTTCTGCTTTATATGATTATCAATCGAATAAAAAGTTATTTTATGTATCAATCCTTACATCTCCTACAATAGGCGGGGTGACGGCTAATTTTGGTATGTTGGGGGATATCATTATTGCTGAACCTAACGCCTATATTGCATTTGTAGGTAAAAGAGTAATTGAACAAACATTGAATAAGACAGTGCACGAAGGTTCACAATCGACCGAATTTTTATTCCATAAGGGCTTATTCGATTCAATCGTACCACGTAATCCGTTAAAAGGCGTTCTGAATGAGTTACTTGACTCCACGATTTCTTTCCTTTGAATCATAAATCAAGTAGAGTCCGAAGTTAAATTAATTATTATGAAGTTAAATTAATTATTAATTAAATTTTAAATTAAATTACTTAATTAAAATTAAAAATAAAAATGAGTTAATTAAATTAAAATTAGTTAATTCATTTTTATTTCAAGCAGTGTATTTTTTTAGCAGAATCAAAGGAAAAATCAATTTTTTTGATTTTTTTGTGACATAACATAAGAGTAAATTGTAGAAAGAATCATGTAGATAATTTTTTTTTACCGATATTTCTGATTACTAATTAAGAAACCTCTATCAACAAGATCAACAAGAAAAGAGTGAATTCTTTTTTCGTGAAAAAATGGGCAAGGTATAATAAATAAAACGAATTTCATGTTCTTTTCTTACCTATGCATAGAAAATATAGAATCTTACATATTTATATGTCTCCTGGGAATCCCTTTTTCTTTACTAAAAAAAATAGACGGATTCTAAATTATAACGAATTTTGGGGGAATTTATAATTGGAAAAACTCTTTATTCTTTTTTATTTTATATTAAATATATTAAAATATTTTCTATTTTCTATTAAAGTAAAGTTAAAAAAATGAAAAAAGAAAAATGAAAGTTATAAGACAAGAAAAAAAAAGATAATAAAAGAAGAATAACAAATAAATGGATTATCATATTTCATGTAGAAATATGAATAAGTCATTTAGTTAGTTCTACGCTCTTTGCACTTTATTATATTATATATACTCACTTAGATATACTTAGTATAATTATATACGAATTTTAATGATTATAAGAAATCTTTCTAATAACTAAATAACTAATAAATAACTAATAATAGAATAATTAATATAAATATAATTATAATTAATTTAAATTATTAATTTAAATTATTAAATTAATAGAATAAAATAATAATTAATAATAAAAAAAATAATTATAATAATAAAAATAATAATAAAAAAATAATGAAAATATATAAATATATTAAATATATATTAAAATATTCAAAATAATATAATATAAAAATAATATAATTATAATATATAATAAAAAAATGAAATAACAGTACAAATATTAAATCGAGGTGCCCATTCTATGACAATTCTCAATGACTTACCCTCCATTTTTGTGCCTTTAGTAGGCTTAGTATTTCCCAGAATTGCGATGGCTTCCTTATCTCTTCATGTTCAAAAAACAAGATTTTTTAGATCCAATTAGGTCTAACGGGGGTAGATTTCATTTCTTTTTTTTCAAGACTTAGACTTGGATTATAATATAATACGATATAATACGATATCTCTTTAGTTTAGTATAATATGATATAACATACGAGCGGCCTCCCTTCAAACGTGAAATGAAAATGAAAGGGTTCTTATGCAGACGTAAATATGATATATGATATATAAGTAAATGGACTATTTGAAAATAAATCGAAACTGTGGGCGGATGCACTGAAAGAAATGCAAAGCAAAGCCGATATTTTTATATATGTGCGGATAGGGGATCCTATGGGGGGCTGAGCTCTCTTTTTTTAATCTAACGAATTCGATGAATTCCTCCTAAAGATTCACACCGGAATAATCCGAGTTGATGAAAGTTACTTCGGAAACAAAAAAAAGAAAGTCAAATTCATTTGGGCTAGTCTCCGCTTCAAATAAAAAACAACTGGATCTAGTATGAGTTGGCGATCGGAACATATATGGATAGAACTTATAGCGGGGTCTCGCAAAACAAGTAATTTATACGGGCCTTTATACTTTTTTTAGGTTCATTGGGATTTTTATTGGTTGGAATTTCCAGTTATCTTGGCGAAATTGGATATCTTTATTTCCGTCTCAAGAATAATTTTTTTTCCACGAGGATCGTGATGTCTTTCTATGGGATCGCCGGTCTATTTATTAGTTCTTATTTGTGGTGCACAATTTTGTGGAATGTAGGTAGTGGTTATGATCGATTCGATAGAAAAGAAGGAATAGTGTGTATTTTTCATTTGGGATTCCTGGAAAAATCGTCGCATCTTCCTCCGATTCCTTATGAAGGATATTTAGTCTATTAGAATAGAAGTGAAAGAGGGTATTTTTGCTCGGTGTGTCCTTTATATGGAAACCGGAGGCCGAGGGTCCATTCCTTTGACTCGTCTTGATGAGAATTTGACTCCACGAGAGATTGAGCAAAAGGTAGCGGAATTGGCCTATTTTTGCGTGTACCAATTGAAGTATTTTGAAATGAGCTGAAGAATGAACATTTTCTTAACAGGAACGAAAAAATCCAAGAGTCTTCGTTTTTTTATAGTTATAGCATAACTTAACTGAAATTTCACAATACAATATTGATGAACCAAAGAAGACATATATTATATATATATATACGGATATATACGGAACAATTCTAAAATAAAATCAAACCTTTTTATGCGTATCTAAATTCAATTTCAATATTCAATAAATTTAGTAACAAAACAAGTAATAAATCGAAATAATAGACCCATCTCATAGATCAAAACAAATCATTTCGGAATAAAATATAGAATAAAGAAATTCTCTTTTAATTTTGAATTTTCAATATTTGAATCAATATTTGAAATTGATACATTAGATATGGATAGATCGTATCTTGTAAATTATCTTTCCTTTCTCGACGTTTCTTGTTATCTTTCTTTTTGTCCTCCCTAATGAACAAAGGGTCGGACCACCTAGAATGATAACTTTTCCCATCTTATTTTGCTTTTGCCACTCATTTTTATTATCACATCACAATATTCTTCAAAAATCTTTCTAAATTATTCCTGTGGAATATGGGTAAGTTGGCCATTTTTTTTTCTCGAAATATTTGTTTTGTTGATAGAACGGAATTCTTTCATCTAGAAATCCGAATTTGAGCAATTAAGATACTTAGAAACAATATTTTTTTTGTATTCTTTCAAAATTCAAGGACTAACCACGACTCACAAATAAAAAATAGGGAATAGATTCATAAGTTCAAAGCCTCATAATAGAACTTATGCTTGATAAAAATATTAGATCATATGGAGGTGGGTTCATTAAAAATTCACAGACGAAAAAATGAAAAAAAAAACATTTATTCCCTTTCTATATCTTACAGTCTATAGTTTTTTTGCCTGGTGGATCTCTTTTTATTTAATAAAAGTTTGGAATCTTGGGTTATTAATTGGTGTAATACTAGTAAATCCGAAACTTTTGTAAATGATATTCAAGAAAAAAGTATTCTAGAAAAGTTCATAGAATTAGAGGAACTCGTTCGCTTGGACGAAATGATAAAGGAATATCCGGAAACACATCTACAAAAGTTTCGTATCGGAATTCACAAAGAAACAATCCAATTGATCAAGATGCACAATGAGGATTATATCCATACGATTTTGCACTTCTCGACAAATATAATCTGTTTCGTTATTCTAAGTGGTTATTCTATTTTAAGTAATGAAGAACTTATTATTCTTAATTCTTGGGTTCAAGAATTCCTATATAATTTAAGCGACACAATAAAAGCTTTTTTCATTCTTTTATTAACCGATTTATGTATAGGATTCCATTCACCCCATGGTTAGGAACTAATGATTGGCTCGGTCTACAAAGATTTTGGGTTTGCTCATAATGATCAAATTATATCCGGCCTTGTTTCCACTTTTCCAGTCATCCCTCGATACAATTTTTAAATATTTGATTTTCCGTTATTTAAATCAGCGTATCTCCGTCACTTGTAGTGATTTATCATTCAATGAATGACTGAAAAATGATCCATGAATCCAATTAGAATGTTTGTTATTTTGTACAAAATACAAAAGCAAAACATTCAAAATCTTACTATCAAACAAAATCTTACTCTATTTAATATATATATATTTCTTTTTCTATACATCCAAGGGATTCTCTTCCTATATTTTCTATTTTAGTAAAAAATTTCGGTAAATAGCGGTATCGTGGATAGGGAACTATACTAGCGACCTACCTAATTTTATTGTAGAAATTTTCAGGATCAATGATTGGACCATGCAAACTAGAAAGACCTTTTCTTGGATAAAGCAAGAGATTACTCGTTCCATTTCCGTATCGCTCATGATATATATAATAACTTGTGCATCCATTTCAAATGCATATCCCATTTTTGCACAGTAGGGTTATGAAAATCCGCCAAGCAATCGGCCGTATTGTATGTGCCAATTGTCATTTAGCTAATAAACCCGTGGATATTGAAGTTCCACAAGCGGTACTTCCGACATCAGTATTTGAAGCAATGTTCGAATTCCTTATGATATGCAACTGAAACAAGTTCTTACTAATGGTAAAAAGGGGGCTTTGAATGTGGGGGCTGTTCTTATTTTACCTGAGGGTTTTGAATTAGCCCCTCCTAATCGTATTTCGCCAGAGATGAAAGAAAAGATGGGAAATCTGTCTTTTCAGAGTTATCGCCCCACAAAAAAAAATATTCTTGTGATAGGTCCTGTTCCTGGTCAGAAATATAGTGAAATTACCTTTCCTATCCTTTCTCCGGACCCCGCCACTAAGAAAGATGTTCACTTTTTCAAATATCCCATATATGTAGGCGGAGCAAGAGTAACAATACGGTTTATAATGCTACAGCAGCAGGTATAGTAAGCAAAATCATACGAAAAGAAAAGGGGGGGTACGAAATAACCATAACGGATGCGTCAGAGGGACGTCAAGTGATTGATATTATACCTCCAGGACCAGAACTTCTTATTTCAGAAGGCGAATCCATCAAACTTGATCAACCATTAACGAGTAATCCTAATGTGGGTGGATTTGGTCAGGGGGATTCAGAAATAGTACTTCAAGACCCATTACGTGCCCAAGGCCTTTTGTTCTTCTTGGCGTCGGTTATTTTGGCACAAATCTTTTTGGTTCTTAAAAAGAAACAGTTTGAGAAGGTTCAATTGTCCGAAATGAATTTCTAGATCTGTAAATTTATCAACATCAAGTTCTTAAAACGAATAACAGTTGGTAATTATATATGATCAAAAAAAATGAAAAGCTCTTTGCTTTTTAAAAATTAAAAATTTTTTTATACCAGATTTTTTGAATTATTTGTACCGCATTTCTAGTCATAATATGTATATTGGTAAGAAGACTATTTGACTTTATCCCCTTTTTTGTGTTTTTTTAATCTAATTTTTTTGAATCTAAATAAAACGGGAGCGGTGTGATTATCTTATTATTGTCCGATTTAACTGTCATAGAGTGCATCAATAGCTTTTTTCTATTCTAATAGAATCCCATTTGACTAGATACTAAGCATAAGATAAGTAAGCGGAAAAGCAAAGGCTAAATGAGGGAGAACAAAGGATTCTAGGAAGTATTTTTTTTTTTTATTCGTCTTCCTAGTCTTCGACACAAGAAAAGGAATTTGCCACATCCCTTTCTTGTGTCAAAATAATAACGATTCTTGATCCCATTCCTCAAAGATTACTATTCTTAGCTTCTGTTTTTTCTAGGTTTATCATAACTTCCTTTTCAATTTTATACGTATAAAATTGATTTTTTACGTATAAAATACGAATAAAGTATTATGATTATTATGGACCCCCTCGGCCTCGAATCAGACAGAGAAAGGAGGGGGTCCATTGAGTTCTTACGCTTTCATGTCTACAACTCAGTTCACCCGATTACTTACTACTTACAGGGATGAACCCAATCCGGAATATGAACCATAAAAGAAAATGCCTATTAAACCGATCACAAGAATACCAGTTACCTATTATCCAAAGGGGAATTCTTCCGAGTAGTATCGGCCATTTATCCCACTTCCCTCCACATTTAATCAAGTGGTCGTGCTAGAGACATAAACAGTCATAGATAATTATTAGATGATATCCTTCCGGGTGGGATAAGAGAATTCCTATTCTTATTTATTATTCTACTATTTTATTTTCTTCTTCTTCTATTAATTGAAGAAATAATTAGAAAATAAAAGCAAGTAGAAAAATGAGTAATAACCCCCGATGAGAGACCGGTACGATTCAATTCAACATTTTGTTCGTTCGGGTTTGATTGTGTCATAGTTTTATAATTAATTGGGATTAGATTTATCGTTGGATGAACTGCATTGCTGATATTGACCCAAAAAAAAAAAACGGTAGGTACTAGTCAGTGAGCAGTCAACCATCGACTGTAAAAATTGGATAGGTTCGATCTATGGTCATTGGGCCTCCTAAAAAGATTTACTAAATTCATCGAGTTGTTCCAAAGGATCAAAACGGCCAGTTATTAATGGAATTCCCTGTCGGCTCTCTGTAAAATATTCATTTGGACGAGGGCTCCCAAATACATCATAACCTAATCCTTTTTTGCTAAGGCCCGCATAAAAATATGCTATTGACGTAAGTAAAGCTAAAGCAACGGTAGTATTTATATCATTCGTAGGTGCGGCTAACTCCCCATGAGGTAATTCTATGATCTTCCAAGGTAAAAGCGCCTTCCAATTAGAAACAAAAATAAATAGAAACATAGTTCCAATAAAGGGGACCCATGGACCGTATTCCTCTCCAATCCGAGTTTTGCTCACATCTCGAATGAATTCAAGAACATATTCGAAGAAATTCGACCGCCAGTCGAATGGTTTGTGGGTTCCGACAGTACAATGGCGAACCTAATAAGATAGCAATTACAACCCAAGAAGTAATAAGTACTTGGGCATGGACTTGGAAACCTCCTATTTTCCAATAGAAATGGCCTACTTCCACACCGGATATATCATATAACCCTTTTAGTGTGTTGATGGAACATGATAGAACATGAACATTCATATTGCCCTCCCGAAAAAAGAAAACTTTAAAAGGAATTATTTTGATTCAACCATCTTTTTTTTTTCGACTTGCCCGCTAAAATTGTATATTTTCAATTTAAATTCTATATTTTAGATACCGACAAATCACATAATATACCCGGTTATTTTTATCTCTTTTGTACGATTCGGAAATAGTGTAGATTCCATAAATATATGCTATGGAATTCACAAAATAATTAATTTATCTTATTATTACTCTATCTTATTATTAATCGGGGATTTCAGTATATAGCTAGAACGACCCTCACAAATTGCAAATACTAATTTATTAAGAATTAGTCGGATTGAAGCTATAGCGTCATCATTCATTTGGAATCGAAATATCCGCGAGATCCGGGTCACAGTTTGTATCAATTAAACAAATCGTTGGGATTCCCAAAGTGATACATTCCGAAGAGCCGTATAGTCTTCTTGGCCG